>NC_073308.1:77576987-77601987 GCF_027595985.1 Sorex araneus
TTTGGGTTTAAGGTTAGGTTTAGGGTTAGTGTAAGCGTTAGGGCTAGGGTTAGTTTTTGGGTTAGGGTTTAGGGTTAGGGTTTAGGGTTGAAGTTAGGGTTAGGGTTTAGGTTTAGGGTTAGGGTTAGTGTTAGGGTTAGGGTTTAGGGTTAGGGTTTAGGTTTAGGGCTAGGTTTAGGTTTTAGGGTTAGGGTTAGGGTTGAGGTTAGGGTTATGGTTTGGTGTTAGGGTTAGGGTTTAGGGTTAGGGTTAGGGTTTATGGTTAGGGTGTAGGTTTCGGGTTAGCGTTAGGTTTATGGTTAGGGTTTAGTGTTAGCTTTTAAGATTAGGGTTAGGGTTAGGGTTAGGGGTTAGGGTTAGTGTTAAGTTTATGGTTTAGTGTTAGGGTTTAGGGTTAGGGTTATGGTTAGGGTTTAGTTTTAGGGTTAGGGTTAGGGTCAGGGTTAGGGTTTAGGGTTAGGGTTAGGGTTAGGGTTCGGGTTAGCGTTAGGGTTAGGGTTTAGTGTTAGTGTTTAGGGTTAGGGTTAGTGTTAGGTTTGAGGTCACGGTTAGGGTTAGAGTTAGGGTTAGGGTTAGGGTTAGGCTTTAGGGTTAGGGTTTAGGATTAGGTTTAGGGTTAGGGTTGAGGTTAGTGTTAGCATTATGGTTTAGGATTAGGGTTAGGGTTAGGGTTAGGGTTAGGGTTAGGTTTAGGGTTAGGTGTTATGGTTAGGGTTAGTGTTAGGTTTATGGTTAGGGTTAGGGTTATGGGTTTGGGTTAGGGTTAGGGTTTAGGGTTAGGGTTAGGGTTAGGGTAATTTTTAGGGTTCTCCTAGACTGTATCCTCATTTCTTTCTGTAACTCCTACCTATACTGGAAATATTCGTGAACTTACTACAATCCTTCAAATATATGGACACTAATACGTACATGTAAGCTCTCTATTCTACACACTAAAACTGAGGAAGAAACTTCCAAAACCCGACATCCACTTGAGGAGTATTTCCACACCCTCTTAACGTGGACATCCAAACCAGGGCTTCAGAAAACACCTGGCCGACCATTGGGGACCACACTGAAAACTTGTGCTGTAACGGTCGTAAAAATGGAACTGTCTTTAGCTGCGTCCCATAGGTTCTGGTAGACCAATATCATTGATGAACACCGATGCGAAGATCCTCAACAAAATACTAGCAAATAGAATCCAACAACTCATCAAAAAGATCATACACCATGACCAAGTGGGATTCATCCCGGGGATGCAAGGATGGTTTAACATTCGGAAATCAATCAACATAATCTATCAGATCAACAAAAGTAAAGATAAAATCTATATGATCATATCAATAGATGCAGAGAAAGCATTTGACAAGATCCAACACCCATTCATGATAAAAACTCTCATCAAAATGGGTTTTGGAGGAACTTTTCTGAAGATAGTCAAAGCCATCTACAATGAACTTATGGCAAGTATTATCATCAATGGAGAAAAACTAAGGGCTTTTCCTCTAAGATCGGAGACAAGACAAGGATGTCCACTCTCACCACTTCCCTTTAATATAGTACTGGAAATATTAGCAATAGCCATCAGGCAAGAAAAAGATATTAAGGGGATTCAGATTGGAAAGGAAGAAATCAAGCTCTCACTATTCGCAGACAATATGATACTATACCTAGAGAAACCTAAAAGCTCTAGTAAGAAACTCTTAGAAACAATTGACCTATACAGTAAAGTCGCAGGCTATAAAATCAATACCCAAAAATCCATTGCCTTCCTATATGCAAACAATGAGACAGAGGAAAGAGACATGAAAAAAGCAATCCCGTTCACAATTGTGCCCCAGAGAATCAAATACCTTGGAATCAGCTTAACTAAAGAAGTAAAGGACCTCTACAAAGAAAACTATAAAACGCTACTTCATGAAATAAAAGAGGACATGAGGAAATGGAAACATATCCCCTGCTCATGGATAGGGAGAATAAACATTGTCAAAATGGCAATACTCCCCAAAGCATTATACAGATTTAACTCGATCCCTATAGGGATACCCATGGCATTCTTCAAAGAAACAGAGCAAGCAATCCTGAAATTTATATGGAACAATAAATGCCCACTAATAGCTAAAACAATTCTTGGGAAAAAGATGATGGGAGGCATCACCCTCCCCAACCTTAAACTCTACTACAAAGCGGTAACAATTAAAACAGCATGGTACTGGAACAAAAGCAGAACTGCAGACCAATGGAACAGGGTGGAATATCCCCACACACAACCTCAAATGTATGATCATCTAATCTTTGATAAAGGTGCAAGAGATGTGAAGTGGAGCAAGGAAAGTCTCTTTAACAAATGGTGCTGGCACCACTGGACAACCACATGCAAAAAAATGGGCTTAGAACTCGACCTGACACCATGCACAAAAGTCAGATCAAAATGGATTAAAGACCTCAACATCAGACCACAAACCATAAGGTACATTGAAGACAAGGTCGGCAAAACCCTCTACGATATTGAAGATAAAGGTATCTTCAAAGATGACACGGAACTAAGCAATCTAGTAAAAACAGAGATCAACAAATGGGACTACATTAAAGTAAAAAGCTTCTGCACCGCAAAAGATACAGTGACCAGAATACAAAGACTATCTACAGAATGGGAAAGGATATTTACACAATACCCATCAGATAAGGGGTTGATATCAATGGTATATAAAGCACTGGTTGAACTCTACAAGAAGAAAACATCCAACCCCATCAAAAAATGGGGCGAAGAAATGAACAGAAACTTTACCAAGGAAGAGATACGAATGGCCAAAAGGCACATGAAAAAGTGCTCTACATCACTAATCATCAGAGAGATGCAGATCAAAACAACCATGAGATACCACCTCACACCACAGAGGCTAGCACACATCCAAAAGAACAAAAGCAACAGCTGTTGGAGAGGATGTGGGGAGAAAAGGACCCTTCTACACTGCTGGTGGGAATGTCGGCTAGTTCAGCCCTTTTGGAAAACAATATGGACGATTCTCAAAAAACTAGAGGTTGAGCTCCCATTTGACTCAGCAATACCACTGCTGGGAATATATCCCAGAAAAGCCAAAAAGTATAGTTGAAATGACATCTGCACTTAAATGTTCATCGCAGCACTGTTTACAATAGCCAGAATCTGGAAAAAACCCAAGTGCCCTAGAACAGATGACTGGTTGAAAAACTCTGGTACATCTATACAATGGAATACTATGCAGCTGTTAGAAAGAATGAGGTCATGACGTTTGCATATAAGTGGATCAGCATGGAAAGTATTATGCTAAGTGAAATGAGTCAGAAAGAGAGAGACAGACATAGAAAGATTGCACTCATTTGTGGAATATAGAATAATAGACTATAAGACTAACGCCCAAGAATAGTAGAAATAAGTACCAGGAGGTTGTCACCATGGCTTGGAGGCTGGTCTCTCATTCTGGGCAACTCAGAGAAGGGAACACCAAGTAAAATGTGGTTGGAGGTCATGTAGTCGAATATAGACTAGAGACTGAACACAATGGCCATTCAACACCTTTATTGCAAACCACAACACCTAATGAGAGAGAGAGAACAAAAGGGAATACCCTGCCATAGTGGCAGTGTGGGGTGGGGGGAGACGGGACTGGAGAGCTGGGTAGGGATGTTGGGTTTACTGGTGGTGGAGAAGGGGACTGGTGAAGGGATGGGTTATCAAACTTTGTAAGGGAGAAACATGAGCACAAAAATGTATAAATCTGTAACTGTACCCTCACGTTGACTCACTAATTAAAAATAAACTATTAATTTTAAAAAAAGGTGTTGGAACAATTTGCAGCTATGTATAAGCAAAATGAACTTTAATCTACAGCTCATCTTGCTCATAAAGAATTGCTCCAAACGCTCTTAAAAAAAATGGAACTGTCAAAGGGCAACTGAAACTCCACTTCCAATGTGAGATACACATTCCCCTTAACTCATTTCAAGGGTCTCTTACACATATATGCAGATCAGGACCAAAGTACAAACCTTGAAATATACCGAGAAAGGAAGAACACTGAGAGCTGTTACTGTGACACTCTGGTTCCAATGAAAGGAAGGGGCTTCACCTCACATGCACTGATGTGATGCGGTACTCGAAGGCATTCTTAAGAGGAGTCCTTAGTGCCACGGGCCTCAAAAAACCAGGATCAGATGAAATTGGCACGTACCTGAAACTGGCGTTGGAGCGGTCCATGATATTGAACAGTCATCACTACACTGAAAATGAAATTCCACGACCAGAACCACATTCCCCTAAAGGGTCGCCTGATGTAACTCTAGTATATACATGTCTATCATATAACTCCACAATATACAAGATATTTCACGAATACAATGGAACTCTTCAACTATAAAAATACTCACTTCCGGGTGATCTCTCACTGCTGCACTCTAGAGACCATGAAAGAAGCTCACATAGAATGACATCCACTTTAGTGTACCTCAGAACCATTTCCACCGTACACATCAAAGCAAAGAGATTCAGGAAACCCTGGTCAGACGAAATAGGTACACACCTAAAAGGAGAGCCGAAACGGTGGGGTAAAATTGAACTGTCATTACTACACTACTAACGGCACGTTTAAGGACAGAAACACATTGACCTTTTCAGAAACACCTAAAAGGAGAGCTGAAACAATGGGGTAAAAATGAACTGTCGGGGTCGGAGCGATAGCACAGCGGGTAGGGCGTTTGCTTTGCCCGTGGCCGACCCGGATTCGATCCCCGATATCCCATATGGTCCCCCAAGCACCGCTAGGAGTAATTCCTGAGTGCAAAGCCTTGAGTAACCCCTGAGCATCGCTGGGTGTGACCCAAAAAGCAAAAAAAAAAAAAAAACAAAAAACAAACAGTCATTGCTACATTTCTAACTTCCTTTCGAATGACAGAAACACTTTGACCTAGGACAGTAACACCGAAACGGAGAGCTCAAACCGTGGGGTAAAATTAAAAGGTCATAGCTACACTTCTAACTGCACGTCTTTAAACAGAAACACATTGACCTAGACAGTAGCCTCATTTCTGTAACTCCTACCTACACTGGTAATATTCGTGAACTTACTACAACACTTCAAATATACAGACACTAATACTTACATGTGAGCTCTCAATTCTACACACTAAAACTGAGGAAGAAACTCACAAAACCCGACATCCACTTGAGGAGTATTTCCACACCCCCTTAACGAGGACATCCACACCAGGGCTTCAGAAAACACCTGGCAGAGCATTGGGGACCACACCGAAAACTTGTGCTGTAACGGTCGTAAAAATGGAACTGTCAAAGGGCAACTGAAACTCCACTTCCAATGTGAGATACACATTCCCCTTAACTCATTTCAAGGGTGTCTTACACATATGTGCAGATCAGGACCAAAGTACAAACCTTGAAATATACCGAGAAAGGAAGAACACTGAGAGCTGTTACTGTGACACTCTGGTTCCAAAGAAAGGAAGGGGCTTCACCTCACATGCACTGATGTGATGCGGTACTCGAAGGCATTCTTAAGAGGAGTCCTTAGTGCCACCGGCCTCAAAAAACCGGGATCAGATGAAATTGGCACGTACCTGAAACTGGCGTTGGAGCGGTCCATGATATTGAACAGTCATCACTACACTGAAAATGAAATTCCATCGCCAGAGCCACATTCCCCTAAATGGTCGCCTGATGTAACTCTGGTATATACATGTCTATCATGTAACTCCACAATATACAAGATTTCATGAATACAATGGAACTCTTCAACTATAAAAATACTCTTACTTCCGGGTGATCTCTCACTGCTACACTCTAGTGCCCATGAAAGAAGCTCACATAGAATGACATCCACTTTAGTGTACTTCAGAACCATTTCCACCGTACACATCAAAGCAAAGAGATTCAGGAAACCCTGGTCAGACGAAATAGGTAAACACATAAAAGGAGAGCCGAAACGGTGGGGTAAAACGGTGCAGGCTTGGTCCCGACTCCTGCAGCTGTAGCTGGGACAGGACACCTGGGGACAGAGACACACATTGAGTTACGGGCTCAGAGGCCCCATGCGCACCTTGGAGCCTCTGTCCAAAGGATACTCACATCCAGGAGTTGCCAGCAGAAGGAGGAGGAACCAGCGCTGAAGCGCGTTCCTGCCCACGAGGTCCATGATCTCAGACACCGTGTCAGGGGAAGAGGGAGCCCGAGTTGGGGTGAGTGTGAACGTGGTTTTAACCCTGGGTCCCGAGTGCAGATTTGCATGGGGGGGTCTCTGTAGAGAAAGGAGGGACCCGGGGAAGCTTGTTGTTGGCCTCCCTGGGAGGAGGTGCTGACTGTGGCTCAGAGCACTCAGGCCTGTCCCTGGGGCCCTGTCAGAGCCGGGCCTCTTCCTCCAGCACATGAAACATGCTGAGGAGCTCTCTGGAAACAGGGATTGCTGAGAGGGAAATGGCAGCTGGGGAGGAGAGTCCCCGTGTCTCAGGTCCCTGATGACCAAACCCAGCCCTCCCAGGGACTCTACCCCGTAGACAGGCCTCTGCCCTTCTATATGCCTATTTTCAGTCCTGGTCTTCTACCGTGCAGCAAAATTTGTATTTGAACAGTCAGATTTCTCGTTATAGTGAATTCTGATAGGGTTTGGTTCAACCCAAAGTCAGTTCGATTTTACAGTCGTTTATTCTCACACTTACCTTGGATGAAAATTCTTTCCCCTGGAGGAGATTTACCCTTAACTATTTATTCAGGGCAGTTGTTAGAATGTGTCTGCTCACTGATGATGAATTTATAGCTGGACAAGAACTGTCCTATCTATAATTTGGGGTCCAGAGACCAGCATGAGCCGCAGGACCCTGTACTAGGGTCATCACTGAGGAATCCTGACCCTGTCAGGAAAGAGCTCATGGAGGACTTTCAGCACACAATGCATTGGGCAGAGAACCTTGTCTTAGTGCTCAGACTCACACATTCGGCAAGGGTACAAGCACACAAACCCTGAGTACTGCCAGGTGTTACCCAGCGCCAGCCCCAAATGAATCGAGCCTAGACACAGTCTGTATCACTTAATTTACCACCTATTTCTATGAAACACCAAGATAAATCCAAGGAACCAAATATATGGTCTAAAATTTAATTTAAAAAAATCAGTATTACTGGTCAAAAATAATCAATGTATCCAACAAATTCAACAAAATGGGACTAAAATAAACACGGATGCACAAACAAGGCAGTGTGAGGAACGGAAGTGAATGAGTTGCTCCCTCACATACACGGTAGCTCTGATGTGGCACCCGAGTTCTCCTGAGCTCAGTGAGAGCCCTCGGTGCCAAATAGGAGAAACGAACAACAAGCGTTAATTATTACAGTGACCCATCACTGCACTGTGGGTCAGGGTGCAGTGACCTAACCTCCACCAAGGACCCCAAGACTCCTATCAGATTTGTACCTCAAAACTACATTCCAGTGTGTAACTAGGAGCAGACAAGATGGAGTCTTGAATATAGGGAACAAAACATTGTCTCACATCCTGACAAGAGGTGAGGGAACAAGGTGTGTTTGCAGTCATGTGAGCAAATGGGAGGAACCAATTTCCTTTACATCGCTCAGGGTCAGGTCACACTTTCCCGTACCGTGTAGGGAGCCAGTCCATGTGGTGCTAGAGAAGTGCAGGGGCCACCCAGGCGTTAGAGACAACATGGAGATAAAGAGTGGGCACACAGGGGTGCCCGCGGATCTTGTGGACAAACCTGAAACCCTTAGGGCACAGTATGTGGTGGAAGTTCTCTTTGCCAATTCAGTACTATTGCAGTCTACTCTAAGCGGGGTATAACACTAAGATGATTGGTTGTCTCCTAGTACACAAAGCACATACCTCGCTGTAGCTCTGTCCCAGGTGTCCTGTCCCAGCACAGCTGCAGGCCTAGAACCGGAGAATCCTCACTACCCTGCCCTCACCTGTGCTGTCTCCCCATGCTGCACCAAAACCAGCAGTTTCCAGGAGGCTTCACCCCAAAGCTCATGAAGGACCTGGAGTGAATGGGAGACGATATTGGGATCAGTTCCTAAAGCTGCTTGTCCTAAACCCACTGGAAACATTCTTAAATTGATGAAAACTTGTTTTCAATCACCAAATTTATCCATATTTTTTCACTACCTTTTCTGCTCTATTTTCAGGTTATTAATCACTGTATCACTGTCATCCCATTGCTCATCGATTTGCTTGAGCGGGCACCAGTAATGTCTCCATTGTGAGACTTGTTGTTACTGTTTTCGGCATATCGAATACACAACGGGGAGCTTGCCAGGCTCTGCCATGTGGGCGAGATACTCTAGGTAGCTTGCTGGGCTCTCCGAGAGGGGCGGAGGAAACAAACATGGGTCTGCCACGTGCAAGGCTAATGCCCTACCGCTGTGCTATGGCTCCAGCTCCAGGTTATTAAATAAGATGTATTTCTTTTTTCAATCCTTGAATTATTTATGTCTGTTTTATTTTTTACTGAAAATAAAAACCATCCTGGATCATTAGTAATTTAGTAAAAACAATGAAAGAATTGAATTAAAAATGAATGAAACCCTATATTTCTCATTATAGATACTCCTAGCTTGACAAAAATAATTATAACATTGTTCTTGAGAGCAATTGGGTAGTCACAATGGAATGGGCTCATGCTTTGCACATGATTGCCCAAGTTCATTTTCCAATTCTACCAACCTGATGTCCTGAGCACTACAGGGAGGGGAGAGGAGTCATACAGAAAGTAAACGTGGAGTACTCCCAGGCCTGACCCCCAAATCAAAGAAAATGTCTATTGTCTATATTTGGAAAATAACATGTTTTCATGATGATTTAGATATTCATCAATTTTATTCCAATTTAGCCATGCGGTATTTGGATGATTGTGTAAAATTAAAAAGAAAAGGCGCGGGCAAGGGAAGGGATGCCTCACCGCACTGAGCCAGGCACAGGGCCTAGGGCAGCAGCGCTGTCTCTCCCGCCACCCGAGTTCGGTAGTCTCCGGCCGCTTCCCCCTCCCCGGGGAGGTTGATGGCGATGATTTGGCAGGCGAAGGAAGGAACGAAGCCAAGATGGTTGGTCTCACTTGCAGTTTATTCCAATCTTCCCTCTATACACTCTCCCTCCCCCTCACCTTCTCTCCAAACCCCTTTTATTGATCATGGCCCTCCCAAAGGGCGCAATACACTGACGTCAACAAAGGCACCAAAAGATCTTACAGGAAGAACATTGAGGCAACATAATTCTCTTGTATCCACAGGCCGTTAATCTAGCCCCCCCCCCCCCCGGAAAGAAGATACAAAACCAAAACCTAAGCCTTCTTTGGGCTGAAAGCACTCAGATTTATATCCCAAAGACTAGGCTAGGCCAGAGCCAGAGTCTACAATGTCAAGTCAGGCCTGGCTAGCACCTAAAATCTGCATGTCAAAGACCAGCCAGGCTTCTTGTGAGAAAAGGGGAAAATATTCCAACAGATGATTGTGTGATTTCCAGTAAAAAATACTTTCAATCCTGGGGCTGGAGCAATAGCACAGCGGGTAGGGCGTTTGCCTTGCATGCGGCCAACCCGGGTTCGATTCCCAGCATCCCATATGGTCCCCTGAGCACTGCCAGGGGTGATTCCTGAGTGCAGAGCCAGTAGTAACCTCTGTGCATTGCCAGGTGTGACCCAAAAAGAAAAAAAAATACTTTCAATCCTTGCCATCATTATTGACATTGAATCTATAAATCTGTTTCAGTTCTCTAAGTGAGGACTGAATAATGCATTTGTGATGTTGAACAGTGTCTTTGGAAGGTCACCAAAACAGGAGTGCAGCTTCAGTGGGATCACCACGTGATGGCAGTGGGAAATTTAGATTCTGATCCCCAACTTTCAATGTCTCAGGGGGGGTGACCCGAATTGAGGTTGATCCATGGTAAACCTTAATGAGAAATTCGTTATGAGTCATATCTGCAATGGCCTCTGTATTGAGCTTCAGTGATGAAGATAGAACCTGGGGGAGTGATACTGTCTCCAGGGCGAGGTTCTGAATCGAGGGGACCATAGGGCACCAGGCCTTTGACTGAGGATAGTGTGTGGGTGTGGGGAAAAACTCAGTGCTGGAATTGGTGCCTATAATGATGGTAACTTTGTACATGATTTACATGAAGAACTGTTGGCACAGAGTTCCATGTGACGGGGAAGAAATACCAAGTCAGAGGGGCTGGAGTGATAAAACAGCAGGAACAGTGCTTGCCTTGTACACCGCTACCTGGATTTGATCCCCAGCATCCCCTATAGTCGCCCATGTTCCACTAGGAGAAACTGCTCCACTCCACTAGCAGAAAGAGCAGAGCCTTGGCTGACCTGTCAGTGCACAGAAGCCCCTGTTGGTGACCCAAGTACACCACATGGGGTGGGAATCCCTTCCTCATGGCAGTCGTGTAGATGAGGTCATGTGTGAGGGGGAGGACAGTGACGGCCACAAACAATTCCATGTCCCTCCACACTTCACGGTTCCACTCCTAGTCCCACCTATCAGGTGTGGGGCTGAGGGGAGAAGACTATGGTAATGATAGTTGGCAATCAGAGAAGGAATTTTGAGGCTCTGACACCTGAGCAGGTGCTACAGGGCCGAGAACAAGGACAAGGGAATAGAGACCCCAGGTGGACCTGGAGATTGGGCTAAAGTCTTTGTGAACACTGAGGAAAATGTAGGCAGGACTCTCCATACTGATCACAAAGGTATAGTTAATATTTTGACTCTGATTGGAAATCACATTTAAAAGTAAAATCAAACAAACGAAGAAAAACCCAATCAGTTTTAAAGATTTTACATGGTAAGGCAAACTACACTAAGGTAAAAAGATTACAGATGAAAAGGGAGGAAATGTTTACCCATCACACATCATAGTTATAACCCTAATATCTAAGATACTATGGCACTCACAACGCTCACACCATGAAATCCCTGACTGTAAATCCCCCTTCATAACATGCTGTGGGGACATGCACAGAGACTGCCCTAGAGGCAACAATCCTGTGGGTTGTAGGCATAAAAAGTGGTTATCTGCACTGACTGTCAGGGAAATGTCAATCAGAAGGACAGTGGTGGATCCTCTCAACCCACTGAGAATGGCCACTATTGAGACTGGAAACAACCAGTGTGGGCTGGGATATCCCTAACAATTGATGTAGTTTCAAGGTTGGTTTGGAATGTCAATGTTTGGTTCTAATCATGAACAATAGTAATATTTTATATTTTATAATATAATAGTATCTAATCATGAAAAATAGTAATATTAAAAAATATTTTAATAAAAATAATAAAATAGTAATTTCTCCAAAAAAAGTGAAACAAAGTTTCCAGAATATGAATAGTTTTGTAACTTTGTGATTAATGGTACTTAAATGAATAGTTTCTATAGGACCCAGTGTTTTCACCCAGATAACTACACCCGAACTGAAAACATTAATTTGAGAAGAAATATGTGAATATATGCTGTTGTAGTGCTCACATTAATGGCAGAGACATGAAACTATCCTAATTATTCATAACAGGCTGCCTGCTATGTTTCTAACTGAGTGCTATGTTTCTTACCTCCTATGTTTCTTACCCAGAGTGATCATTGCCAACTATCATTACCATAGTGGTTCCTTCTCTATCCCAACTGCCTTCCTTCCTTCCCAGCACCTGAGGCAGGCTCCCAACAGTGGACAAATCCTCCTGGCCCATTTCTACTGTCCTTGGGTATTAGTCTCATACTATGTTTTTTTATGTCCCACAAACGAGTGCAGTCATTCTATGTCTGTCCCTGTTTTTCTGACTCATTTCATTCAACATGATATTCTCTATGCATCCATTTATAGGCAAATTTCATGACTTCATTTTTCGTGGTGGCTACATAGTGTAGATGTACCATAGTTTCTTTATCCAGCCATCTGTTCTTGGGCACTTGGGTTGTTTCCAGATTCTGGCTATAGTGAATAGTGCTGCAGTAAACATAGAAGTGCAGATGGCATATCTGTTGTGTTTTGTACTCCTGGGGTATATTCTCAAAAGTGGTATTGCTAGATCATATGGAAGCTCAATTTCTAGTGTTTTGAGGGATGCCCATATTCTCTAAAAAGGCTGGACCAGTCAGCGTTCCCACCACCAATGGAGATTCCGTTTCTCCCCAAATCCCCTCGAGCACTGGCTGTTCTTGTGACCAACCCCCCCCCCCGAAAGGTCTAAAGGAGAAATCCACAGAAACGGAGTGTGCTGGGCATCATGCCAGTGACCGCTTGCAGACATCACTCTGGCTCTTACATGCACATCCCTGACCACATCCATCCATGGGTTTTCAGCAACCATTACATGCCTGTTTTCTAGGTTTTACTGTCAGCCTCCAGAACCCCAACATGCATGCATGGCTTCATGTTCATCATGTTCCACCATAGACCCACGTGACTGCTCCTGCCACAACACTGTTAGCTTCCAGCTCCAGCGTGCCTGAGGTGCTGTGCAGAGGTGAGTCATCGCCGATCACACACAATGCACGTGTGTCGTATCACAGGCTCATTTTCACATCATGTGGAAAAGTTTTCATTGCATTCAAATGTGGTTAATCTTTTCCAGTTTTTACAATGGCTAACGATGTTCAGGAGTGAAGTTTCTCTTTATACGGTGAAACGTGTGTAATGTACAGAACCTGAACGCATGTTTTCTCTGTGTGTTGACATCACTATAGAACATGATAAGAGATTAGATACTAAGAAATCCACCATTTGTAGCATTAAGGAGTATCAGTTTCCAGGCTCTACCCTTTTCCCTAAATTACTGGTACTGTGGGACCAGACCTATGCATTAGGGGGGTGCTGTTTGTCTCCTGGCCACCAGATACCCAGTTTCATCATTTATTTTTGGCCTGACGGACTAGCCCTGACCTGAACCCTGGCCTGGCGGGCTGGCCCTGACCCGAACCCTGGCCGGGCGGGCGGGCCCTGACCCGAACCCTGGCCGGGAGGGCTGGCCCTGACCCGAACCCTGGCCGGGCGGGCTGGGGCTCACCCGAACCCTTGCCCGGGAGGGCTGGCCCTGACCAGAACCCTGGCCTGGCTGGCTGGCCCTGACCCGAACCCTGGCCTTGCAGGCTGGCACTGACCCGAACCCTGGCCTTGCGGGATGCCCCTGACCCGAACCCGAGCCTGGCGGGCTGGCCCTGACCCGAACCCGAGCCTGGCGGGTTGGCCCTGACCCAAAGCCGAGCCTGGCGGGCTGGCCCTGACCCAACCCAAGCCTGGCGGGCTGGCCCTGACCCGAACCCAAGCCTCACCTTGCTGGCCCTGACCCTAACCAAGCCTCACCTGGCTGGCCCTGACCCTAACCCAAGCCTCACCTGGCTGGCCCTGATCCTAAGCCTCACCTGGCTGGCCCTGAACCTAAGCCTCACCTGGCTGGCCCTGACCCTAACCCAAGCCTCACCTAGCTGGCCCTGAAACTAACCCAGGCCTCACCTGGCTGGCCCTGACCCTAAGCCGCACCTGGCTGGCCCTGACCCTAAGCCTCACCTGGCTGGCCCTGACCCTAAACCTCACCTGGCTGGCCCTACCCTAAGCCTCACCTGGCTGGCCCTGACCCTAAGCCTCACCTGGCTGGCCCAGACTCTAACCCAAGCCTCACCTGGCTGGCCCTGAACCTAAGCCTCACCTGGCTGGCCCTGACCCTAAGACTCACCTGGCTGGCCCTGACACTAAGCCTCACCTGGCTGGCCCTGACCCTAAGCAAAACCTGGATGGCCCTGACCCTAACCCAAGCCTCACCTGGCTGGCCCTGACCCTAAGCCTCACCTGGCTGGCCCTGACCCTAAGCCTCACCTGGCTGGCCCTGACCCTAACCCAAGCCTCACCTGGCTGGCCCTGAATCTAAGACTCACCTGGCTGGCCCTGACCCTAAGCCTCACCTGGCTGGCCCTGACCCTAAGCCTCACCTGGCTGGCCCTGACCCGAACCCAAGCCTCACCTGGCTGGCCCTGACCCTAAGCCTCACGTGGCTGGCCCTGACCCTAACCCAAGCCTCACCTGGCGGGCCCTGACCCTAACCCAAGCCTCACCTGGCTGGCCCAGACCCTAAGCCTCACCTGGCTGGCCCTGACCCTAAGCCTCACCTGGCTGGACCTGACCCTAAGCCTCACCTGGCTGACCCTGACCCTAAGCCTCAAATGGCTGGCCCTGACCTAACCCAAGCCTCACCAGGCTGGCCCTGACCCTAAGCCTCACCTGGCTGGCCCTACCCTAACCCAAGCCTCACCTGGCTGGCCCTGACCCTAAGCCTCACCTGGCTGGCCCTGACCATAAACCAAGCCTCACCTGGCTGGCCCTGACTCTAAACCAAGCCTCACCTGGCTTGCCCTGACCCTAAGCCTCACCTGGCTTGCCCTGACCCTAAGCCTCACCTGGCTATCCCTGACCCTAACCCAAGCCTCACCTGGCTGGCCCTGACCCTAAGCCTCATCTGGCTGGCGCAGACCCTAAGCCTCACCTGGCTGGCCCTGACACTAACCCAAGCCTCCCCTGGCTGGCCCTGACCTAAGAGTCACCTGGCTGGCACTGACCCTAAGCTACACCTGGCTGGCCCTGACTCTAACCCAAGCCTCACCTGGCTTGCCCTGACCCTAAGCCTCACCTAGCTGTCCCTGACCCTAACCCAAGCCTCACCTGACTGGCCCTGACCCTAAGCCTCATCTGCTGGCGCAGACCCTAAGCCTCACCTGGCTGGCCCTGACTCTAACCCAAGCCTCACCTGGCTGGCCCTGACCCTAAGCCTCACCTGGCTGGCCCTGACCCTAACCCAGCCTCACCTGGCTGGCCCTGACCCTAAGACTCACCTGGCTGGCCCTGACCCTAACCCAAGCCTGGCGGGCTGGCCCTGACCCTAACCCAAGCCTCACCTGGCTGGCCCTGACCCTAATCCTCACCTGGCTGGCCCTGACGCTAAGCCTCACCTGGCTGGCCCTGACCCTAACCCAAGCCTCACCTGGCTGGCTCTGAATCTAAGACTCACCTGGCTGGCCCTGACCCTAAGCCTCACCTGGCTGGCCCTGACCCTAAGCCTCACCTGGCTGGCCCTGACCCGAACCCAAGCCTCACCTGGCTGGCCCTGACCCTAAGCCTCACCTGGCTGGCCCTGACCCTAACCCAAGCCTCACCTGGCGGGCTCTGACCCTAACCCAAGCCTCACCTGGCTGGCCCAGACCCTAAGCCTCACCTGGCTGGCCCTGACCCTAAGCCTCACCTGGCTGGACCTGACCCTAAGACTCACCTGGCTGACCCTGACCCTAAGCCTCAAATGGCTGGCCCTGACCTAACCCAAGCCTCACCAGGCTGGCCCTGACCCTAAGCCTCACCTGGCTGGCCCTACCCTAACCCAAGCCTCACCTGGCTGGCCCTGACCCTAAGCCTCACCTGGCTGGCCCTGACCATAAACCAAGCCTCACCTGGCTGGCCCTGACTCTAAACCAAGCCTCACCTGGCTTGCCCTGACCCTAAGCCTCACCTGGCTTGCCCTGACCCTAAGCCTCACCTGGCTTGCCCTGACCCTAACCCAAGCCTCACCTGGCTGGCCCTGACCCTAAGCCTCATCTGGCTGGCGCAGACCCTAAGCCTCACCTGGCTGGCCCTGACACTAACCCAAGCCTCCCCTGGCTGGCCCTGACCTAAGAGTCACCTGGCTGGCACTGACCCTAAGCTACACCTGGCTGGCCCTGACTCTAACCCAAGCCTCACCTGGCTTGCCCTGACCCTAAGCCTCACCTAGCTGTCCCTGATCCTAACCCAAGCCTCACCTGACTGGCCCTGACCCTAAGCCTCATCTGGCTGGCGCAGACCCTAAGCCTCACCTGGCTGGCCCTGACTCTAACCCAAGCCTCACCTGGCTGGCCCTGACCCTAAGCCTCACCTGGCTGGCCCTGACCCTAACCCAGCCTCACCTGGCTGGCCCTGACCCTAAGACTCACCTGGCTGGCCCTGACCCTAACCCAAGCCTGGCGGGCTGGCCCTGACCCGAACCCAAGCCTCACCTGGCTGGCTCTGACCCTAACCCAAGCCTCACCTGGCTGGCCCTGAACCTATGCCTCACCTGGCTGGCACTGACCCTAACCCAAACTCACCTGGCTTGCCCTGACCCTAAGCCTCACCTGGCTGGCCCTGACCCTAACCCAGCCTCACCTGGCTGGCCCTGACCATAAGTCTCACCTGGCTGGCCCTAACCCAAGCCTCACCTGGCTGGCCCTGACCCTGAGCCTCACCTGCCTGGCCCTGACCCTAAGCCTCACCTGGCTGGCCCTGACCCTAAACCAAGCCTCACCTGGCTGGCCCTGACCCTAAGCCTCACCTGGCTAGCCCTGACCCTAAGCCTCACTTGGCTGCCCCTAACCCTAAGACTCTCCTGGCTGGCCCTGACCCTAACACTCACCTTGCTGGTCCTGACCCTAACCCAAGCCTCACCTGGCTGGCCCTGACCCTAACCCAATCCTCACCTGGCTGGCCCTGACCCTAACCGAAGCCTCACCTGGCTGGCCCTGACCCTAAGCCTCACCTGGCTGGCCCTGAACCTAAGCCTCACCTGGCTGGCCCCGACCTTATGCCTCACCTGGCTGGCCCTTACCTAAGGCCTCACCTGGCTGGCCCTGACCCTAAGCCTCACCTGGCTGGCCCTGACCTTAACCCAAGCCTCACCTGGCTGGCCCTGACCTTAACCCAAGCCTCACTGGCTGGCCCTGACCCTAATCCTCACCTGGCTGGCCCTACCCTAAGCAAAACCTGGCTGGCCCTGACCCTAACCCAAACCTCACCTGGCTGGCCCTGACCCTAGGCCTCACCTGGCTGGCCCTGACCCTAAGCCTCACCTGGCTGGCCCTGACCCTAAGCAAAACCTGGCTGGCCCTGACCCTATCCGAAGCCTCACCTGGCTGGCCCTGACCCTAAGACTCACCTGGCTGGCCCTGACCCTGACCCTCACCTGGCTGGCCCTGGCCCTCGCCCTCACCTGGCTGGCCCTGGCCCTGGCCCTAACCTGGCTGCCACTGGCCCTGGCCCTAACCTGGCTGGCCCTGGTCCTGGCCCTCACCTGGCTTGCCCTGGCCCTCGCCCTCACCTGGCTGGCCCTGGCCCTGGCCCTAACCTGGCTGGCCCTGGCCCTAACTTGGCTGTCCCATGCCCTGGCACTAACCTGGCTGGCCCTGGCCCTGGCCCTAACCTGGCTGGCCCTGGCCCTAACGTGGCTGGCCCACGCCCAGGCCCTAAACTGGTTGGCCCTGGCCCTGGCCCTAACCTGGCAGTTCCTGGCCCTGGCCCTAACCTGGTTGGCCCTGCCCCTGGTCCTAACCTCCTGGCCCTGATCCTGGCCCTAACCTGGCTGGCCCAGGCCATGGCCCTAACGTGTTTGGCCCTGGCTCTGGCCTTAACATGGCTGTCCCTGGCCCTGGCCCTAACCTGGCTGTCCCTTTCCCTGGCCCTAACCTGGCTGGCCTGGCCCTGGCCCTAACGTTGCTGGCCCCGCCCCAGCCCCAGCCCCGACCCCGACCCCGACCCCAACCCCAACCCTAACCCTAACCCCAACCCCAACCCCAACCCTAACCCTAACCCCAACCCTAAACCTAACCCTAACCCTATAACCTCCTAACCCCCTAACCCCCTAACTCTAGCCCTAGCCCTAGCCCTAGCCCTAGCCCTAGCCCTAACCCTAGCCCTAGCCCTAGCCCTGGCCCTAGCCCTAACCCTAGCCCTAGCCCTAACCCTAGCCCTAGCCCTAGCCCTAGCTCTAGCCCTAACCCTTGCTAACCCTAACCTTAACCCTAACCCTAACCCTTGCTAACCCTAACCCTAACCCCAAACCCAACCCCAACCGGAACCCGAACCCAAACCCGAACCCTATACAGACTCCAATCTTAGTGCAACTTACTCTTGTCCAATTTTTTACCTCAGAACATATAAACTTCCAGTCCACACTTTACACACTAACCCCATACCTCCCACTATCACTGCCCATAGATAACAATCTACCAAAGCATCCAACCACCCTGTCTCCTACCTGAGACTTACCTTCCAGTCACTGTTGGGCAGGTGATGAAGTTGCAAACAAGGGACACCTATATGATGTCAATGACTCTAACTTACCTGGCATTGCAGGACACCAATAGCACAGAATACAACAGTGAATAAAACCAGGAAATATAAGGAACGCATTAAGTGCATGCCATGAACAGAAATGATAATATGCCCATGGGCCTCACTGTGATCACAGGAATGAGGGTACTCAGAATAGCCACTCACAACTAGGCAATAAAAATGTGCCTTTTCTTAATGTTACTGGGGCCATACACAGCAAATCTTAGTTAGGGTTTACTCATGGATGTGTGTTAAGGGATAATTTCTGGGAGTGGTGAGTCCATATAGAAGACCACAGGTTGAGTTCCACCTGGCGTAGTGAAAGGAGTGACATGCTGCAGTATCACTTCATGCCACAAAGTAAGTAATGTGAATAGTCATTGATACTGTAGTAGCCACCATCATTAGTATCAGGAGGAGACAATTAGTTCCACGATGTTATAGGGTAAGACAGAGACAGAGAGCATACGTTAGGTAACCCAAAAACATGTGAGGTGTGTACTGAAGTACAAAATGTTTATTCAACGAAAGAACAGGCTGAAGGACACCCTTTTAAAAGTCCAATCACAAATGCCACTTAGGGGACATCCTGTGTGAAGTCAAGAACAGTAGTCAAATATTTTCCACTGTGTTCGGGTGCTAACCCTGAGGGAAAGTGCAGTGCTTCCTTGTTACTGATGACTGCAGTGTAAAGTGCTGTAAGCCAGACTACAGTGAAACCAGTGAAATGTGCACTGAAGCAAGACCTGCCTGTGAAAGCTTAAGCTGTCAGCACACCCCACAAATCAAACACGGTACTGAGAATCAAATTCAAGCACCTGACAAACTGGAAGGTAAATCAAATTTGCACATCCAAGTGAGAAGTAAGGTAACACAAGCAGGTGTGTGCTTAGCAAACCGGAAAATAAGCTGCTGCATGCTGGGGTGGCACAACAGAACAAAGGCTCGTATGTGACTGTGTGAAAAAGGGAGCAACCCCATGCTTTCTGCAATGAGGAAGTAACTGTGCTCACAAAAAGATTACAGGAATGCACACAAGGGCGCATAGCAGTGCTCAAGGAAAGGATTCCAAAGAAGGGTCCATACACTGGTTTGCACCAACCAAGACATCATGACCCTGATTTTAGAATGAGTGTGAGAAACACTGCGTGAGATGTGCATGCTTCAACTGTGTGGCTGACTTGTATGAACGCTGGACATGTGTGACCACAGAATAAAATATTTATAACTGTGGTATTAATGCCATGAAATTATAATGATGCCAACCTCAAAATAGGGATGTTTGACAACAGAACATGTGATTCCTGCTCCAGTCTATCAAACGTCACACTAAGTGTGAGCCTCCAGAAGCACACAGCAGCAGCATCCTGAGCGGCAGGGCAAAGTGCTGTAAGCCAGACGATCCTGAAAACAGTACAACGTGCGCTGAAGCAAGAGCTGCTTGTGAAGGCTTAAGCTGCCTGCACACAAAAAAATGAACACATTACTTAGTATCCAATTTAAGCATGTGATAAAAATGAAGTGTAAAGCAAATTTGCACACCCAAGTGAGCACCAAGGTAACACAAGCAGGTGTGTGTTAGTATGCCCAGGCCTGAAAAGCTTAGCCAAAAATTCCTGTTTCATAAGCAAAGAATAAATAGCCATGGTCTGAGCATGTAGGTGTGTGTGTGCACATGCAAGAGAGATAGTAAACAGACATTTTGCTGTGAATTTTGCATCTGCCAGTTACTTCCAAAGAACATGACTGATTAAAGCGAACCTTCCGTGAATGGGCACACATGGATGGGATCCCAGTGGCAAGTGAATGAACATGCATGCCTGTACCTGGTCTAAGGATCAGGATCAGGAAATAAAGCAATGGCAATCACACCTAGGTGGTGAGCTGTGCAGGCTTACTTGCCAGCCCGTACCTGCATCTAAGGCATAAGACAAAACTTTGTGTGTGTGTGCATTTGTGATTAGCCGATCATAATTGATAATTTATGGTTAGCAAATCATGTGTGAGATACAAAATCATGGAACAAGAAATACAGAAAATACAGACACAAGAAATATGGGACATACAGGTATAATAAGAAATATGAAACATGCACATCAAACAAGATATGGGGAACATAGAGAATTGAAGGAAAATGGTCAGCACTACATGTTAAGCAACAGCTTACTTAAGTCAAAGCCAGAGCATGAAAACCACAACACATGCGAGAATGAGTATAATTTGAACCTTGTTCTCAGCAGCTGGCTGGATAAAAGGTGATTTTTGCAAATGCATCTTATGTGAGCAATGAATTATCAAGACCATCTGTGTTCACCTGTATCCTGTGATCCCAGTTTTAGTGAGTTTTTTAAGTATCAGCACAACAATCTTAACATACCCATGTAACCATTGTAACATTAATCTAATATAACCATACCAATGCTCAGAAACACTAGATCATGGTCACCTCAGCCATGACATAAAACCTAACAGCAAAAGCAGCAGCACCACGAAGCATAAACAAACACATCGCATAAATACACAGGGGCAGTATGGGGGCAATAGCACAAACAAACATTACACAAGGAAAATAAGTGAATTAATAAAAAGACCCAGGCACAGGTTTTGTAGTCTTTTATTAGTCTCCTCAAAACACACCCAGCGATGGTGTGTGGGTGGCCTGCTCGAGTGAGTGACCACAGTCAACCTGTAAGGAAAACTTAGAACACCCGACACCATGTGTTGGTGGTAAAAGACACACTGCAACAGCACCCCGACCACACAAAGTCCAGCTTCTCCAGGGAGTCCGGAATACAAGCCAATGGCCAACATCACAGCAGACATGCAAGTGTCCACAAGGCAGCGCTGAGGTCAGAAGAGGAACCCAGCCAACACTTTTCCACTCACTCACCAGGGGCCTTCCCGAGTTACTACCAGAATGCCAAATAGAGCAACAGGGACTGAAATGTCCATCCACAGACCACAGACTTGACCATACATACATAACTTGCAGGAACCTGCCCAAAGTGTTTGGTTTCACCAAAAGTTGACAAAAGGCACAGAGTAAACTGAGAAGAGAAATAAAGGCCTCCCGAGTGTTCTTACTGACAGTGAATACTCTGAACACTAATCGATTACATGCCATGAATGCACCTTCTCAAGGACCGACCTGAAAACATGCCCTGAAAACATGGGCCTCCCGTGTCCCCCAGTTCACTTCCTCTCCCTCACTGGGACTTCCTCACTGGCCCACTTGTAAGGCCAGAAAAGGGAGAAAACTTGCAAAGCCACACATTGAGAGAACCTGTCCATAAGAACTAATCATCTTTCAGGATGAATGCAGTAACAAACAATCCAAACACTGGCATTGCTGCAACTACTAATATAGTCTCAGTAGAGAATAAAAGCACACTTGGATAATACATGGAAACAAAGTATAGTGTGCCACATAAGCAAGGGTGACAAATCCACACATGAATGCAACAAGTCTGGAGAGCCCAAAAGAAACTTGGGACTCACTTCGCATCCATGTGAAAGTGGAAATCCATCAGAAATATTGCATATATTTCTGCATATATAGTGCATATATTTTTTGTGACATATTACATGTTCTGACAGCGTTCTTTCCAAGCATGCTTTGTCATGGAGTTGCTGAGTCCTGAAAAGCTCTTCAGGACTCATGGTCATAAAATACAGGTGGTGGTTCCCAGGAAGCTCCTTGTGGGAAAAGATGATCTATTTTCGATGATGATCAGCAGTACAGGACAGCTGTGTCATACCCAGCAAACAGTATGCAACCCCTAAAACGCCCTGTACCCAAACCAAGGAAACAAAGCATTGGGGACAGCTCTGCAGGGTTATACATGCTTATACATGCCAGCAAGTACACGTGCAAGTAACTAAGGCATAAAACAAAGCTCCATGTCTCTCGATGCAGGTGTGTGCATGTGTGGCTAGTAAATCATCATTAATAAATCATGTGTCACACTGACATGTTCCGCAAGAATGCACATACAGGAACACAGCACTAGGGAAAAAATGAAGTAAGATTTCCTGAGAGAAGGATGCAGTCATGTTTCTGATCTGACACTAGGTAGACTTGGGCTTTGTGGCTGCAGTGGGAAAAGCACTGCCACTACACGGCATATGAGCAGTAACGCTCTGCGTGCGTCTGTCAGAAATCAAGCCATTAAAACTTAAATTCGAGCCACAAAATCTAAATGGCACAGACCGCAAAACAAATTCTAGACAATAACAAAATGGCATGCCATAGCAGACCGTCTGATGTGACGTCCAACCAAGAGCCACCAGAGGGACACAGTCATGCCATGGACATTGCCATGGACATGCAAAGGAAGTGCTGCAGAGTGTATAATATATTTTTTCATATGCAATGTTTTCAAAAAGCATACACACAAGAATGAATCATGACTTACTCTTGTGTCCAACAGCCTGCTAGACAAATGGTGATTTCTGCAAATGCATTTTATGTTAGGACTAAATTTGTGAGAGCACCTGTGTTTGCTGACATCCAGGGCCTCAGTTCATGAGGCCCCTGACCCCATGCTTTTTCTCTCTTATTTCTTTCTCTTTCCAGAATCCCCGATGTGTTACTGCTTCAAAGCCTTTTCACCTTCGTCTGGTCCCAGGCTACTGGCACCAGAATAGTGTGTCAACAGTAAGGACTGTCTGATACATAATCTAATCAAAATCACCAATAAACTGTGAGGACCCAAAACTGAAGGAGTGGATCCCTGCTAAAACAGTGAGCAAACCTCCAAGGGTGAGTGTGTTCTGGGGATTTGTTACTCAGGGTAATAATCAGCCAAAGTACTTCAAAAGACAGGGAGTACTTTCTAGTCCTTTGACAAACCAGCAGGAGGAAAATTAGAAGAATCAGGTTCACAGTGACATAGGGTATTGCACACAGCAGAAACACCACCATCATAGCAGAAACGCACACAGCTAAAGTGCAGGGCTATTGCTAAAGGAGCACGGTAAAACTATTGAACAACTGCCAGTCATGAGGTGAACTTCACAATAAAAGGACTCTGCAGAGCAGACTTGACCATTCAGATGGATGGCTTTATAAGCAAATAAAGAATCCAGCAAGGCAATGAGTACTGCAGAAGGACTGTAAGTCATGTCCATAATTTCATAACAGCAATCTGAGCATCATAACAATTTCAAAGTCAATGAAGGACAAATATTGGTAACAATACCTGGCTCAGTCAAGCTCTATTGTTCCCCACCAAAGACACCTGAGATAAGATCATACAGCAGCAGACTATGCAAAGCACATGCAACAGACAAAGCAAGGATGGCCATTCTGCTTAAGGAAATGTCGACAGGTCCTATGCCTCTATCATTTCACTAGCAGTGAAATGTGTAAGAGACCCTTGAAATGAGTTAAGGGGAATGTGTATCTCACATTGGAAGTGGAGTTTCAGTTGCCCTTTACAGTTCCATTTTTACAACCGTTACAGCACAAGTTTTCGGTGTGGTCCCCAATGCTCTGCTAGGTGTTTTCTGAAGCCCTGGTGTGGATGTCCTCTTTAAGGGGGTGTGGAAATACTCCTCAAGTGGATGTCGGGTTTTGTGAGTTTCTTCTCAGTTTTAGTGTGTAGAATTGAGAGCTCACATGTAAGTATTAGTGTCTGTATATTTGAAGGGTTGTAGTAAGTTCACTAATATTCCAGTGTAGGTAGGAGCTACAGAAAATGAGGCTACTGTCTAGGTCAATGTGTTTCTGTTTAAAGACGTGCAGTTAGAAATGTAGCTATACCTTTAAATTTTACCCCACGGTTTGAGCTCTCCGTTTAGGTGTTACTGTCTAGGTCAAAATGTTTCTGTCATTCGAAAGAAAGTTAGAAATGTAGCAATGACAGTTCATTTTTACCCCATTGTTTCAGCTCTCCTTTTAGGTATTTCTGAAAAATGTCATTGTGTTTCTGTCCTTAAACGTACCGTTAGTAGTGTAGCAATGACAGTTCAATTTTACCCGACCGTTTCGGCTCTCCTTTTAGGTGTGTACCTATTTCGTCTGACCAGGGTTTCCTGAATCTCTTTGCTTTGATGTGTACGGTGAAAGTGGTTCTGAAGTACACTAAAGTGGATGTCATTCTATGTGAGCTTCTTTCATGGGCACTAGAGTGTAGCAGTGAGAGATCACCCGGAAGTAAGAGTATTTTTATAGTTGAAGAGTTCCATTGTATTCGTGAAATCTTGTATATTGTGGAGTTACATGATAGACATGTATATACTAGAGTTACATCAGGCGACCGTTTAGGGGAATGTGGCTCTGGCGGTGGAATTCCAGTTCCAGTGTAGTGATGACTGTTCAATATCATGGATCCCTCCAACGCCAGTTTCATGTACGTGCCAATTTCATCTGATCCCGGTTTTTTGAGGCCCGTGGCACTAAGGGCTCCTCTTAAGAATGCCTTCTAGTACCGCATCACATCAGTGCATGTGAGGTGAAGCCCCTTCCTTTCATTGGAACCAGAGTGTCACAGTAACAGCTCTTAGTGATCTTCCTTTCTCAGTATATTTCAAAGTTTGTACTTTGTTTCAATTGCCCTTTGACAGTTCCATTTTTACGACCGTTACAGCACAAGTTTTCGGTGTGGTCCCCAATGCTCTGCCAGGTGTTTTCTGAAGCCCTGGTGTGGATGTCCTCGTTAAGGGGGTGTGGAAATACTCCTCAAGTGGATGTCGGGTTTTGTGAGTTTCTTCCTCAGTTTTAGTGTGTAGAATTGAGAGCTCACATGTAAGTATTAGTGTCTGTATATTTGAAGGGTTGTAGTAAGTTCACGAATATTACCAGTGTAGGTAGGAGTTACAGAAATGCGGCTACTATCTAGGTCAATGTGTTTCTGTTTAAAGA
>NC_073308.1:77606987-77609487 GCF_027595985.1 Sorex araneus
TGCCGAACCGCCAGCCTGGCCGAACGGCCAGCCCGGTTCTGCCGGGCCTGGCCTGCCTGCCGAAACGCCGAACCAGCCCGGCTGGGCCTTGCCTGCCTTGCCGAACCACCAGCCCGGCCCTGCCGGGCCTGGCCTGCGTGCCGAAACCGCCGGCCTGGCCCTGCCGGGCCTGGCCTCCTGCCCGAACGGCCGACCTGGTCCGGCTGGGCCTGGCCTTCCTGACCTGCCTGCCCGAACCGCCAGCCTGGCTCTGCCAGGCCTGGCCTGCCTGACCGAACCGCCAGTCCGGCCCTGCCGGGCCTGGCCTGCCTGGCAGAACCGCCGGGCCCGGCCTGCCTGACTGAACTGCCGCAGACCGTGGAGCTTGCGCCACCCGCGGACGGAGGGACGGATCACGTGCCCGGGTCAGGACCGGGCTCGGGCGGGCCATCGGCCCAGCTCCTGGCCGCCGCGGGACCCCGGAGCTACGCAGCACGGGCTCCGGTCGGGAGAGGGCGGGGCCGCATGGCCGGGCCGTCCCGGGCCGGGCCTGCCTTCAAACCCGTTCCGGGCCTCTGCGGGACCCCGGAGGTACGCGGCACGGACTCCGGCAGTCAGAGGGCCAGGCCGCGTGCCCGGGCGGCCCCGGCAGGGCCGTCCATCGGCCACACTCCAGGCCTCTGTGGGACCCCGGAGCTACAGCGGCACCCGCCGGTGGAGTGCTGGTCGACCCGCCCGGACAGCCCACCCCCCCCTCAACGAACCCGGCTCCGAAGGCAACAGAACCTCCCTTATAAGTCTGCAGTTCCAATCTCCGTCGTCGGACCTCGCGGGGTGGCGCCTTGACAGCGGGACCAATGTCAACTGGGACGCCAACATCCTGGAAGGCCGCCTCGGGCACTGCAACCAAAACACTGCCGTCACCTCCAGAGGAGCTCCGGCGCCGAAGAAAAGCGGACGCCAGGTGGCGCCGGAGCAGCATCTGTGGGATCGCCATCCCCCACGCGGATGATGTGGAGGGAGACTAAGTCACACCGCCCCTTGCCTCGAGAAACAGACTTCACGGGTAGGGCCATCCGGGGACACAGGGTGGGGAAGGAGGACGACCCCTCACACACACACACACACAGACACCCACACACCAAAATCCCACCCCACCGCTCAATACGTGTGCTTCATCGTGTGCGCACAGGTCTCTCTGTGTGTCTGATTGTCTGTCCGTCTGTCTGTCTGTCTGTCCGTCCGTCTGTCCATCCGTCCGTCTGTCTGTCTGTCCGTCCGTCTGTCCATCCGTCTGTCTGTCCGTCCGTCTGTCTGTCTGTCTGTCCCCTCTGGGACACAAAGACGTTTTGGCCTTTGGCACCGGGTGCTGTGAGAAACGAGGAGGAGGAGGAGGAGGAGGAGGAGGAGGAGGAGGAGGAGGAGGAGGAGGAGGAGGAGGAGGAGGAGGAGGAGGAGGAGGAGGAGGAGGAGGAGGAGGAGGAGGAGGAGGAGGAGGAGGAGGAGGAGGAGGAGGAGGAGGAGGAGGAGGAGGAGGAGGAGGAGGAGGAGGAGGAGGAGGAGGAGGAGGAGGAGGAGGAGGAGGAGGAGGAGGAGGAGGAGGAGGAGGAGGAGGAGGAGGAGGAGGAGGAGGAGGAGGAGGAGGAGGAGGAGGAGGAGGAGGAGGAGGAGGAGGAGGAGGAGGGAGGAGGAGGAGGAGGAGGAGGGAGGAGGAGGAGGAGGAGGAGGAGGAGGAGGAGGAGGAGGAGGAGGAGGAGGAGGAGGAGGAGGAGGAGGAGGAGGAGGAGGAGGAGGAGGAGGAGGAGGAGGAGGAGGAGGAGGAGTGAGGAGGAGGAGGAGGAGGAGGAGGAGGAGGAGGAGGAGGAGGAGGAGGAGGAGGAGGAGGAGGAGGAGGAGGAGGAGGCTGCGGAAAGGAGCGATTCGCCCCCGTGGAGCTTTCGACCGAGGAACCGGCCCCGTGGCCTCTAGGGCGACCGGGCACCCGCCTCGGGAACAAGCACACCCTAGTCGTAGCCACTCGCGGAGCTAAATCCGGGACGTGAAGCGGTGTGGCGCGGCGGCGCCCACCACGAGTGGCGTGACGCACGGCCGCCCGCTCCTTTCTCTTCAGCGTTCCCGAGTCGAATCGGTCACTGTGAAGCGGCTGAGGCTTGCGGGAGTGCGGGCGGGCGGGCGGGGCGGGAGTGAGTGAGTGAGTGAGTGAGTGAGTGAGTGAGTGAGTGAGTGAGTGAGTGAGTGCGTGCGTGCGTGCGTGTTTCACGTGGCTTAACACGTTTTAAAACGACCTCGAGGGGCTGGAGCGATAGCACAGCGGGTAGGGCGTTTGCCTTGCACGCGGCCGACCCGGGTTCAAATCCCAGCATCCCATATGGTCCCCTGAGCATGGCCAGTGGTAATTCCTGAGTGCAGAGCCAGGAGTAACCCCTGTGCATCGCCAGGTGTGACCCAAAAAGCAAAAAAAAAAAAAAAAAAAAAAAAAAAAAAAAAAAAAAACGACCTGGAGATGGAGACGCGACTACAA
>NC_073308.1:77616987-77619487 GCF_027595985.1 Sorex araneus
ATAAAAACATTCTGCCGAGTCCAAAAGAACCAAGAAAGGGTAGGAAAGAAAAGAAAAACGGCAAGCGGGGCCTGGAGCCCAGGAAGGAATCCCCGTCCCTTGAAATCGATAGGGGTGGCGGTGTGGGTGGCGGTCACGTAGGGTAGGTGGCGGTCAGGGGCCTCTTCTCCTGGTGCCGTTCTCTCCGCCTCCCAGCGAAAGTGCTGGACGCTGGTTCCCCCCCCCCCCGATGGAGTGGATGTAGCGTTCATTTCTTCGTTCGTTTGTTCGTTCGTTCACTCCCTCCCTCACTTTTGAGGAGTTCTAGAGAAAGGAAACCTCTTGGCTTTCCCCACCCACCCACGCACCCACCCACCTCCGCCTCCACGACCCTCCCCCCCCCCGTCCCACGGGCGTGCCTCTGGGCATGGGTATCTGGGGGAGAGAGGACCCAGAGACCCAGAGACTCCCCCTCTCCCCAACCCCTGGCCGCGGACGATGAAATCAGACTTTCTGAGACACGATTTCTTTGATTTTTGTTTTATTGATGGATTGGTTTGTTTACTTATTCGTGGAGGGACGGAGGGACGGAGGGACGGAGGGACGGGAGGGACGGGGGGGGGGGGCGGGGGGGCGTGTTTGTTCTGGTCTAACCGGTTTGGAGTCAGACTTCCTCTTGCTTCTGGGCCGCCATGGTAGAGGCGGAGAGGTCGGGTGGACCACAACTCCCAGAGTGCACCGGGTAGTGGTGGCGGCGGCGGCGGCGGCTAAACTTCATCCCGGGGGCTGGGGGGGGGGGTGCAGTGCCGTCTTGACATCCCACCAGAGAGAGAACCGAAGCAAACCCCTGAGAGAACAAAACAGAAGCACATTCTCAGAGAGCTCCCGTTTCCATTTCACTTTGCCTGTCATTCGTCGCTCGCTCACCTCACTCACTCACTCACTCACTCACTCACTCACTCACTCACTCACTCACTCACTCACTCACTCACTCACTCACTCACTCACTCCTCACATTTATTTGATTGCTTGCTTGCTTGCTTGCTTGCTTGCTCCGCTTGTCCGCCCGGCTCTGTGACCCATCCCCGTCCCGTCCCGTCCCGTCCCGTCCCGTCCCGTCCCGTCCCGTCCCGTCCCGTCCCACCCTCCCCCCTCCCCCCAAGCTGTCCGGTGTTATCAGCCGTCCTGCTCCTGTACTGCCCACATGCGGCCGCCTGGCCGCCCCTCCCCCACCCCCCACCCCTCCCACCGCCCCATTCGATTCAGTTCGCCCGAGGGGGCGGGGGGCGGGGGCACATGAAAGCGGCCACCACCAGGGGGCAGAAAGGTGCAGGAGGAAGCAAAAACCAAAAAAAAAAAAAAGGAATAAAAGACAAAAGACGGGGGAAAAAAAATCAAGTGCAGGAAAGAGAGGGGGGAAGGGGAGCCAGCCGGCAGAGCCGGCAGCGCCGGCAGCGCCAGCCGGCCGGCCGGCCGGCCGGCCGGCCGGCCTGCCTCGAGATGGGAGTGTGCTGCGCGGAGGTCGGAGCGAGATGGCAGGTGCGGACGGACCCTTACCCGAGGCCGGCCAAGTCTGCGCAGCAGAGATGCATCTCTCGAGCGGGAAGTAGACGACGACGACGTGCCGAAAGCAAGCGATGCTGCAGAGGAGAACCTCCGTCCGGAGCGCTGGAGGCTGGCTAGCCGGAACAGCCGACGTCCGTCGGGAAGGAAGCAGAGGCTCATCGAAACATCTGTCGCATGGAATCCAAGTCGAGAGAGAGGGAGGGACTCGTGTGGAAATCATCTATCTATCTATCTGCCACCCAGGTAGGGGGAGGGGGAGGGGGAGGGGGGGGAAAGGAGAGGGGTAGAAAATGGGTCTGAAAACCCAAAACCGACCTGGGTTTTTGGGTGGGTGGGTGGGTGGGTGGGTGGGCGGGCGGGCGGGCGGTGGAAGAAAAGGTGCACGCGTCTGAAGGGACGGGTGAGTTTTCGTCGTCGTGGTCTGACCGACCGCCACCAACCAACGCGAAAGCTTTGGCGAGTGTTCTCACCGTGATTCGAGACGTTTCTTAAAAATAAAAAAGAAATAAAGAAATACATGCATGAATAAATGAATACATGAATAAATTAAAAAAAAAACCCGAAATCCGAGGTGGGGAGGTGGGGAGGTGGGGAGGTGGGAGGTGGGAGGTGGGAGGTGGGAGGTGGGAGGTGGGGGGTGGGGGGTGGGGGGTGGGGGGTGGGGAAACGGTGGCGGTGGTGCGGAAGGGGGGGAAGGGGGGGGGGGAGTCGTCAAGTCCAGCGCGGCGCCCAAGACCGCCGGTCATCTGGTCGACCCGCCGCATTCCGCCCCAGAGCCTAAGTCCGACGGGTCATCTGGTCGACCCGCCGCAGCCCGGCCCAGCGCCCAAGTCCGACGGGTCATCTGGTCGACCCGCCGCCCGAGTCCGAGTCCGAGTCCGACCGGGCCTCTGGTCGACCCGCCCGCCCGGGGCGGGCGGCAGCCGGTGGAGCCGGAGCGCCGGAGCGCCGGCAC